>NW_024080661.1:389077-433008 GCF_003009895.1 Hyaena hyaena | reverse complement strand
AAAAAAAAAAAAAACACTAAAAAAAAAGAATCTGAGTCTTGGTTTCAGCTCAGGTCATGATAAAAAAAAGAGTCAGACCCTAACCCAACTGAGTCACCCAGGCACCTCTAAGATGTTTTTCAGTATTTTTCTATCCAGGAATTTTTGTTGTTTCTTGAAAGAAGGTTTCCAAGGTGCTTGTCATGTCATATTTATCAAAAAAGGAAATTATAAACATGAAATATTTTTGCACAAACTTCATATAACCTGTTTTTTAAATGAATACATTTATTGTGTTGTTTTGTGTTGTTCAGAACTTTACCAAAAGTCTTTCACCATTTTGGGAAATCACATCACAAATGGCAAAGTAGGGGCACCTGGGTGGTTCGGTCGGTTAAGTCTCTTGATCTCGGTTCAGGTCATGATCTCACAGTTCGTGGGTTCGAGTCCTGTGTAGAGACCCAAGCTGGGAGCATGGAGCCTGCTTGGGGTTCTCTCCCTCCTCTTCTCTCTGTGCCCTTTCCCTGCTCATGTGTGCTCTCTTGTGTGCATGCTCTCCCTCTCCCTCAAAATAAACATTTTTTTAAAATGACAACGCAGGGTCACATGGTATGGGCATTAACAGCACAGAGTGGAGCTAGTTCTACTTTGTACATATGTGGCTTTGGGCAGAATGGTTATTCCTGCTGTGTCTCAGTTTTTTCATTTGTAAAATGGGGGGTAATAATACCTACCCCAGAAAGTTATTGTGAAGTTATGCCAACATGGTAACATGATGTTAATAAATGTCAGATATTACGATGACTTCTCTGACCTAATTTCTTGCCTTTTTCCAAGTTCTAGCTCTAGCCACATCAAAATGCTTTGAGTTTTTGGAATGTGGCCTGATTCTTCTTATTTTACACATACTCTCCCTCTGCTCTGGAATGCTTTTCTCTCTCCTCTAGCCCTTCCCAGTTCTTATTTAACCATCAGGCCTCACTAGGATGTTACTTTCTTCATGAAGCCCACACATAGTACCCCAGGTGAGATGTCTCTGTACTCCACCCCAGTGGCTGGCTGCCCTCATTATAGAGTGATGTTATAGAGAATGGGGGGTGGGGTGGGGAGGGCGGCTAACATTAGCTACAGTGGGCAGGAAATGCCCCTGAGGAGGGGACATTTGAACTAAGGCTTAAAAAGTGCCGAAGGGGCAGAGTAGAGGCAGTGCAAAGGCCTTGAGGAACCACTTGGTGCAGTGCAGTGACAGAGGCAGGTCCACACTGTATACGATGAGCAAGGAGGACACAGATGGACATGAAGTTGAGGAACTTGGAGTTTGGGCCTACCGTCTCCCTGACCCAATCATCCCACCTTCATACATGGAGAAAACATACCTGAAAATCCTTAGCTTTGCACCCACTGATCCCTATGCCTGGAATGTGTTCCCTGCCTTCTCTGACTAGTAATAAAATTCTACACATCCTTCAAGGTCGAGTTCAAAACCATTTACGAAACCTTCTCCCATTCTTCAGCGGGAGTTAATCACTCCCTGTCTGACCTCTCACAGCACATATGTCCCCATGGCACTAATTACATGCTGACTTGTATCTCAGCTAGCTGTTTACATGCCTGTCTGCCTACCACACAGTTGAGTTCCCTGAGAACAGAGGCTGTTAGTCATGTCTGTAACCATCTCCTGGTGCCTAGCCGGCAGCAGGTTCTCAATGAACGCTGTGACATTGACTAGTGCGTGCTGCCGGCACTACTGACTGGCGGAACAGAGGGCAAAAACAAAAATAATAACAATTTACGATTTATCACATGCTTTCCCATTCATTACTTGATTTGAGCCTTCCAACAACCCTATGAAATAGTCCAGACAAGCACTATTAGTCCCATTTTACAGATAGGGTAGTTGAAGCCCAAGGGCACACAGCTAAAAAGTAGGGGGGACTAAGTCTCAAACCTATCCCCTTTCTTTGGATTCAGCTCAAGGAAGGATGCCAGAGTGACGCAAAGAGCATTTTGAGGACATAAGGCAATGGGATTAGCTACAGTGAAAAAGAGCTTTTGTGAGTGGACTAGCGAGAGATCCTTAACTCAGCTGGGAAGGAGTTAACAGCAACTCCACCACGGAGGGCCAGGATTCCTTTCCCCGACCCAAGCATCTGGAAGAGCCTGCAGCGCCATCCCCCAGCCCCGGAAATTAGGGAACCCCCCGGCCCGCGGAAGAGACGTGTGTTCACGGGTGTTCAGGTCAGGTGGCTAAGATGACGTTAAGGATGACTTGTTAGCAGGGGCTTGCTTCTCTGTTGCTATGACAACAGGAGCTAGATTACTGGGTCCCTGCAAGGTTGATTGAGGCAGGTTCTTCATTGACTCGAAAATCGGGAAGGACATTGATGGGGTAGGTGTGTGGGTGTGCGTGAGCGCGCGCGCGCGCGCGCGGTAAAATAAAAATGTAAAAGCTATGTTCAAGACTGTAGCTCGGTGGTTCTCCATCTCGGTAACATGTTAGATTCACCCGCGCGATTTAGAAGTCTCCATGCCTAGGACATACGCCAGACCAATTAAATCAGAATCTCTGGGCTTCACTCTCTGCTTAAGTCTTTGCAGATGATTCCAACTGCCAAAGTTGCAAACCCTGTTTCGAGGAGGCAGGCGGAATTCTCACGACCTTCCCAAGATGGCGGCTACCCTACGCTTCCGTCTTTACGTGGGCCGACAGGGGGCGGGCTTTCCCGTGGCGCGTGCGTGTAGTGGCTTTTCGCTCCCCGCTCCCTCCTCCTCTTTCCCCCGCCTCCATTTTGTTCGCGGACGCTGGGGACAGTGGGAGCAGATCCATTTCCGGGTTGGCAAAAGGGGCGGCGGCGGCGAGAGAGAGAGCTTGCCGGGGAGCTAGCAGGACGGGACGAAGCCGGAGCGGAGGTGGCGGCGGATTCGTTCCCGGGGCAGTTGCCGCCCGGTCGGGAAGAGGCCGAGGAGGCTGGGTACGTCGCTGAGATGACCTGCGGACCTGAGTGGGAGGGAGGGCTGTGGGAGGGGGGTTTTGGGGCGGGGCTTGGAGAGGAGAGAGGGAGAGAGAGGATATTGGGGGAGGGGCCTGAGCGAGAGAGGGGGCCTGGGGGCGGGGTCGGGGGGGGTGAGTGGAACGGGGGCTGGGTCTGAATTCAGAGCCTGGAACGGGGCGTGGGCTATCCAAGTAGGGAGGAGTGGTCGGGAATTGGTGTGCGGCGAACGCGGACTGAAAATGGGAAGGAAGGTTACTGAGCGACAGGAAATAAGGGATCATGGAGGGTTGGGTAAGGTAAGTGAGACGGCAGCTGGGAGTGAGAAACAACCGTGCGCCAAAAGGGAGATGGAGAGGGAGGACCTGTTGTGAACAGGTAATTAACAGGATGCTCCGAGTGAGGAGGCCACTGTGACTGACATTTTAGGGATTGAGTTGAGTGAAAACCAATGGCTCGGGATGATTCCGGAAACTGCCTACACTTAGAGGAATCTTGAAAGCGTTGGTTGAGAAAGAAGCAGAATTGAGTTAAAGGTTGTATTGAGAAGTGCTGAGTTGCGCAGGGGAGCAACGTAGAGTTGAGGGTTCAGATTGGAGTGGCGTGAAGTGAGGGAAGATGGAAATCTTAAAAGTGTTAGACGCGGGCAGTGTGTCGTGAGTTACTGATCAGGAAGGAAAATTATTGAAAGAGAACGCTCGGGAGAGGAGCTGGAAGGAGCTGGAGTGTACTGGAGTTTGCGTTTTTAAAGGGATTTGAATAATCTGTTACTGCTTTGGGCTGCCCCAGGATCCACCTCCTTTTTCATGGTGCTGTTTTTGCCTCATTGTTTTCTGAATGATTTACGGAATGTTTTGGTGACTTTTATCTCCTCTTAGAAACCAAAAGAGAACCTCAGGGAATAAGGACTATTCTCGCATACCTGTGGATTTACTAAGTAACTTGGAGGCAAGTCGTTAAACTGTCTTCATGTTTTTTTCCCCTTTGAAAGACAGATTTGGTTCCTCTCTGCCTCTGAAACATTGTGTTAACTAAATGGGATCTTTTTATTTTTTAAGTTTATTTATTTATTTTGAGGGGGAGGAGGGGCAGAGAGAGGGAGAGAGAATCCCAAGCAGGCCAGGCCCCTTTCGCAGAGCCCAGTGCAGGGCTTGAACTCAAATGGTGATGTCATCCTGAGCTGAAATCAAGGGTCGGATGCTTAACCCCCTGAGCCACCCAGGTGGCCCTGACTGGGATCTTTAAAGTGGTTTGAAAGAAGTGACCTCTGAAAGCAAGATTGAGATACTGGTATTTAGAAGACCTGTTTTCTCAGTGTCTTCTTCTCAGCCTTGCTGTGTTTGTTGTGCCAGGGAATATAGTTGGTTGTGATTTGATACATGTTCAATTTTTTAACGCTTTTCAAAGTCAACTTTTAGTAGACCCAAATTTCATATTACTGTGTTACACTGTATTGGCTACGGTCAAAGGCAAGTTCGAGCTTGGGTTGAACTGGAGGTTGATTGATGAAGAATGTGAGGGAATGCAGTGTTTTATTTTACTCTTGACAAACACTGACTTATCTCATGAACTCAGAGAATTCGCTGAAAAATAGTATTTTATTTAGTCGAGTCTTTTGCTTTGGTCCAGGCAGTTTGGCCCCATTGCCAGGTGGTGGGGACAAATGTGCTTGTGGACAGTTTTAGCTTCTTTATTGTGAATACTTTGAAATCTTGACCATCCCAACTTTTTCTTTGGGCATCCTATTCTAAACACTTTGCCCATAGGTGAACGTATTTAATTTAGCTTAGAAGAAGTGTTCCTGAAAGTCTTGGCATTTCTGAGGTCTGACTGGGATTTGCTTAAGAGGGGGCAGTTTCCAAATCTACCTCATTCTTGATATCAGTAGTGTTTACTTTAGTTGGACCGATTAGTTATGTGATGTCAGCACAAAGGTGAAATGCAGGGCAAGGTGGAAGGTGTGGAGAGCAGTGGAGTTTTCAGGTTTTACTAATGGCTTTTAAGAAGGGAAGAGAGAAGTCCAGTTCTTGTTGAAGAGAAGATTGTCGGATGTTCTTTCTTGACCTCTTCACAGATTGGGAGAGTAATCTAGTGTACTTGTGTCTGTTTTTCCGTTGCTCTGAAATGATTGAAAATCTTGGGCTTTTGTTCAGGCTGTTTTTAGGCACACTATAGTCTTCTTACCCCAGCGAGAGCAGGAAGATCTTCGGGCTAAGAAGTATATAGTACATACTTATTTGGGGGTAAAAACCTGCTTAATATTACACTGTTATTTCAACCACAGGATATCTCTTTGGTTTGTTTTCCAGAGGGTTTGGAAATAAGTTATGGGAGCCCAGAGCTCTGGGGAGGCTTTTGGTATAGCCTGCTCTTCAACATAATGATTTTCCATTTATCCGATCCTGTCACATTTTTCCATTGCTCTACTCGAGCCAGTTCCAGGTGGAAAATGGCAAAGAACACATTTTCCCCCCATCCTTCCTAGTCTCTGGTGGACATGTCATCTGTGTCACAGTTTGGTACCTTGGAAATGAAAGGATTCTTCACTGCTTTAAGTGGGGACGGTGACAGTAGCTGAGCTGGGTTCTCTGGGCCAGAGAATGGGCTCTGTCAGAGCAAAGAATAGTTGCAGAGACACAAACTGGGACCATAAACTGTGACTAACATTTTGGCAACATGCTTCCCTTTGCCAAATAACTTCTTTTCTTCTGGAGTGTGATTGTTGATCTCCTTCTCAAAGTAGGCCCTTGTTGCTCCGGTGCTCCACACAGCTCCCAGGCAGAAGTTGGCAGAGTTCCGGTTGACTGACTGTCTCTTGAGGGATATGCCCCAGATTAGAGTAGATGGGGTGTTCCTTTCAAAATGAGGTTCATTGGCAGATCCTGAGAGCTGCTCTGCAGGGAAGTGGAGACAGTGCTCTTTACTGAATGTTCTTGCACTCCCTTATGTTTCTTCTAAACCCAAACCTGTTTCTTATTCATGTGCTGATTAAATGCAGAATCATTGCCTCTGCCTAGCTTTCAAAGTCCAAAGCACTGGAGAGAGGGAGAGAGAATTTCCCACATCCCTCCCCCTCCCCCCACTCCATTCTCCCTCTCAAGCCTTTTTAGCCCAGGGAACCACAGGCTAAATTCATGAGCACTTCTTGGTATTGTTATAGAGAGGTATTGAAAAAACTTAAAAAAAAAAAAGTATGTTGGGGCCCCTGGGTGAGTCCATTGGTTAAGCGTCTGACTTCGGCTCAGGTCATGATCTCATCTCACAGTTAGTGGGTTCAAGCCCCACGTCGGGCTCTGTGCTGACAACTAGCTCAGAGCTTGGAGCCTGTTTCTGATTCTGTGTCTCCCTCTCTCTCTGACCCTCCCCTGCTCATGCTGTCTCTCTCTCTCTCTCTCAGAAAGAAATAAAACATTAAAAAAATGTATGTTTATTTCTGAGAGAGAGATACAGAGCACAAGTGGGGGAGGGGCAGAGAGAGAGGGAGACACAGAATCAGAAGCAGGCTCCAGGCTCTGAGCTGTCAAAACCGAGGCTGATGTGTTGCTCTAACTCAAGAACGGCGAGACCATGACTCAAGCTGAAGTTGGACACTCAACCGACTGAGCCACTCAGACGCCCCCAAAACAGTTTTTTTAATGTTTAATTTTTTTTAAAAAAGAGACAGACAGAGCATGGCGGGGGGGGGGGGCAGAGAGAGAGAGAGAGAGAGAGGGAGACACAACCTGAAGCAGGCTCCAGTCTTGAGCTGTCAGCTCAGAGCCTGATGCGAGGCTCCAACTCAAAATCCATGAGATCATGACTGGAGCCTAAATCAGACACTTAACTGATTGAGCCACCCAGGTGCCCTGTAGAGGGGCATTTTAAAATGGTGAGTAGAACTTCATGGAGAAAAACCATGTTAGTAGGGAAATCAGGTGATTCATTTGCTGGTATCTGTGTCAGTCTTAAGATTTTGACTTAAACATCCAGAAAGAGCATTTGGAGACAAAGAAGTTATCAAACGGGAGAGCCAGGAGTTGGCTTCTTACTTGGCGTGTAACATGGCAAAGTTAGACAATTTAGAATAGCTATACACTGAGTACTTCGTTCAACTTAGTAAATACCATTGTTTTTCAGGGGATAATTAGTTGACGATAACTGTCTTGGGATGGATTATGAAGATCCATTTCTTGCAGTCTCTGGCAATGGCCTTTGTAACATTGGAGATAATCCGAAAAACAGATCCTCTCTCTGGTGGCCCTGGATTCAAGTTCCTCCTGCCATCGTTAGTCCAGAGTATTCTGTTCCTGATATGCAGGTTTGGGAAACGAACAGGTTCAGATCCAAAGTTTTTGACTCTGTTCCAGGGCTTTGATTGTGGTAACAAACAGGATTATTGGAGTTGTGTTTCATCTTGTCTCAGATACTTCTTTACTGAAGAATGTCTTAAAGTTTGGCACATCTGTTTATTTAAGGAATGTGTATAGATTTCCTCACCATTTTTAACTAGTTTTCAAAAAGTGTTTTTAGTTTTTTGAACTTTGTGGATTCAGATTAAGCTCCATTTAGATTTCAAGGCCCTTTGGTGAGAATACTTTGGTTTTAGTAAGTATTTATGATATTTCTTCCATGAAAATGCATTGACCTACTTTCTAAGCTTAAGAAATGCTGAATTCAGTAATCCCTTTTTTCTCCCAATAATCCCTTCTGACTGTGAAAACATTTTCCATATGTCTGGATTGGGACAATTAGTTGTAAAAAAGATGGAATTTTCTTTTTAAGATTTTTTTTTTTTTAATGTTTTATTTATTTCTGAGAGAGAGAGAGAGACAGTGTGAGCAGGGGAGGGTCAGAGAGAGAGGGAGACAAAGAATCCTAAGCAGGCTCCAGGCTCTGAGCTAGCTGTCAGCACAGAGCCAGACGTGAGGCTCGAACCCACGACCGTGAGATCATGCCCTGAGCCGAAGTCGGACGCTTAACCAGGCGCCCCTGGAATTTTCTTCTAAAGTGGTACAATCTAGGGGTGCCTGGGTGGCTCACCTGAGTGGCTCAGTTCATTAAGGGTTTGAGTTTGGCTCAAATCATGATCTCAAGAGTTGTGGGTTCAAGCCCCACGTTGGGCTCTGTGCTGACAGCTCAGAGCCTGGAGCCTGCTTCGGATTCTGTGTCTCCCCCTCTCTCTGTCCCTCCCCTGCTCACACTCTATCTCTCTCTCAAAAATAAATAAACATTTAGAAAAATAATAAAATGGTACAGTCTATCTAGTATGGAGCAGGCTGTATGAGATTTGTGGATAAATGAATTGTTTTTCTTTTCACTTTCCCTCCTCCTGGTGCTTAGCTGGCAGGCAGGATATTTGTCATCAAGTCATTTAAACTCCATCATTGTCTTAGAAATAAGGATAGGATTGTCATTAGCAAATTTTATTAATTATATTTATGTTTTATTTAATTTTTTTTAAGTAGGCCTCACACCCACCGTGGAGCCCAATGCAGGCCTTGAACTCATGAGCCTGAGATTAAGACCTGAGTTGAGATCAAGAGTCAGGTGCTTAACTGACTGAACCACTCAGGCGGCCCCTTTTATTTTTTAGTAATCTCTATACCCACGTGGGAGTTGAACTCACAACCCTGAGATCAAAAGTTGTATGCTCCTCCGACTATTTTTTTTTTTTAAGTTTATGTATTTATTTTGAGAGAAAGAGACAGCATGAGCAGGGTACGGGCAGAGAGTGAGGGAGAGAGATCCCTTTGGAGCCTGCTTAGAATTCTCTCCCTCTTTCTCTGTCTCCCTCTCTCTCTCTCTCCTCTCTCTCTCTCTCTCTCTCTCCGCCCCCCTCCCTCCCTCTCCCCCCTTCTCTCCCTCCCTCCCTCTCTACCCCTCGCTCTCTGTGCCTCTCCTGTGTGCACATGCACACACTCTCTCAAATTGAACATAAAAAATAGAACGCATTCACATGGTTCAAAATTCAAAAGTTCAAAAGAGTGTACATTGAATGTCTTATCCTTTATGCCTGTGTACTCATGAGTCCAGTGTGTCTTCCCAGGGGCAACTGATGTTCTCAGTTTCTTAAGATCCTTTCCAGACATAACATGTACATATAAAGCCTGTATATATATTTTTTGCATTTTCTTTTAAACCAGTGTAGCACACTGTTAGTACTATCTGCATTTTTAAAAATCTTACTTTGGCAATCATTCCATAAAAGCAATAGCGATTTGGCACTTGCCATGTACTAGGAGACATTTTAAATATTTCCAGTTTTATACTGTTACCAATTATGCTCTAGTGAGTAACCATATGCATTTGCCCCTTTGCATGTGTGACTAATATCTGTAGGGTAAATTATAAGTAGAATTGCCAAAGCTGATGTGTTTTTAGCCCCGTTACTCATTTATTTGCCACGAATTTTTGAGCTCCTACTGTGTGACAAGCTCTGTGCCTGGCCATTCAACAAAACTGACTCAGCCTTTGCACTCGTACAGTTACGGTCTGGTGGGGAAGACATCCATTAAACAATAATTAATTACTGTTTTGCTCTAAACACTGGAAACAGCTAATGGGAAGCCTAACCCAGGTTGATTGGGAAACGTGGCAGTGAGGGAATGTCCCCAAGGAATTGACTTTTAAGGCTGACACCTAAGGGATGAGGGGCAGACCAAAGACTGTGCTGGGTGAAGGGAATGGCAGAGATGAAGGTCCTGAGGAGGGAAAGAACATGGCTATTTTGAAGAATTGAAGGAAGTAAGTTCCAGTGTGTCTGGAGCTTAGGGAGTGAGAAGTAGAGAGGTAGGCAAGGTTTCAGGGACTGTGAGGTCTCCAAAAGCACCAGATAAATAACAGTGAATTTTGAGCCCAGTCTTTACAGGAGAGATTTTTGGTAGTCCTTTCCACAGCTGTTAATTTACTAGTGTTGATGCCGAACTCGTCAGTTTCTTCAAGAAGTCTGACGCTTGTACGATGGAATGTGTATTCTATAAGAACTTTCTTGGATAAAGGCGATTTTTAGTCTTGATTTCTTTTAGGTCTGGGAAATTAAACTTGCATGGCTGGATTAGGTCTTACAATTTTAGGATCTTGGAAATTGGTTCGGAGGTTAGTAATTATTGGGGAACCATTCTGAGATTATGGGAGATGATGAGTCTATGGCCATACCACCCTGAACACACCCAGTCGTGTCAGATTATGGGGATGATCAGATGGGTGGTTTGCCAGACCTGCTGTTTAGGAACAGAAAACCTATTTACTTCTCGAGACTATTGGCTGTTTTTTGTAAGCCTCATAGGGCTAGAGAGTGAGCACAGATGTTCTCATTATGAACTGGTGAATATAATACTCTGTCGTACCTGTCCGTCATCTAGGCCATATGTCTTAATACAACGTATAGCTCTTGTTGGACGTCCAAATGAATCAGTAGCCCGAGGGCTATTATAACTCTGAATATGTGAAAGCATTTTTATCTGCAAGTATATTGACTTTTGTTCAGAAATCACAATACTCTTGCTCAAAGCCCAGATGGTCTTGTTTGATTTAGTACCTTCCTTCTGTAATTGGATCAGCTTGCCCTGTTTTCATGTCTTAAAAGTAGACTCTTGGTTTAGCAGCCCAACACCGGTGAGCAAGGAATGAAAACGTGCAAATTTTTCTGGCATTTCAACGCAAAGCGTCTGTATATCTGATGGCTTTAGGGCATTAGAGTGAGAGAAGAGATGCCTCAACAATGAAAGTCACAACTTTGTTATTAGATTATCTGTGGTGAGCCGGGGCTTAATATATTATCTTTGAAATGAGGAAGGACACTTCTCTCCGTGTGAAGTCTGGAGCATCTGTTTAAGTTTTCTTGCAGGCCTTTTCCAATGCAGACTGTCCTCACTGGATTTGCCTTACTTCTGACTGTTCCCTTTATAGGCTTCTCTACTTGTATCTGTGGGGTGTGTGGACTGAAGCCTGCTGGGACATGGAAGCTGAGGCCTAGTAACATGAGACACAGCTAGCCTACAGGGATAGCAGCCATTTTTTTGTCATCAATGTCTAGGCTGCAGCCTAACCTGCTAATTAACATTTTCTTAGAACTTGTAAAGAACAGTTTCTTAGAACAGTTTCTTAGAACTTGCCACAGATGTTGGGTGATATTTTTAAAGATTTTTTTAAATTAGTTGTGTTATATTGAAAATAAGACCTAAAAAAGGAGGTAAGGTAATTGATTTTAATATCTATCCCTTTATTTTTGTGCCTACCTTTGCAATTAATTTTGGTCATGATTTCCTCTAGTGGCCTCGAATTTCCTCACGTATTTGACCTGTGATAGAGTAAACTCTGGGGTGGTGAACATTGTTAGGTCACACCCAGGCTGTGGCAAGATCGAGGTCACATCAGGCAGACTGCTTTCATTAGAGTTGGAGTTGAGATACAGGTTCTAGAATTAAGCATATAATGGCCTTCTCATTATTTAGTTGGTTTGGGATTTTCTTCCGTTTTTAACTACACTGGTAACGGATATGGTTCGGACCTCATGGTTTGAAATTTTGGTCAGTCTGAAGCTTGGTTTTGCTTATAAAGTGTTAGGATTTTTTGCCTTTTAGTACTTAAATGTTTGGAATTTTAAATTGAAATAGTAAGAATACTTAATTTAAATAGTCAAAGAGTCCTAGAAGACTTATAATTAAAAGAACAGCTGCTCCATTTCTCCTTATTTGTCCTCGGTCACTTTTAGTATTTTCAGTATTTTTTTTCTGATGCATATTATTTCCGTATTTTTCCATGGTATGCCTGTACTGTCATTTCTTGGTTTTTCCAGTCTTAGATATTATATACTGAAATTCTACTATGAAAGAAGATTTTGGGTTCTTTTTTAAAAGATTTTTTAACTTTAATTTTTGTCATAATTAAAAACTTTTTTTAATGTTTATTTTAGAATGGGAGAGACAGAGAGGGCAGCAGGGAATCCAAAGTGGGCTATGTGGTGATAGCGGAGAACCGAGTGTGCTCCTGAACCCATAAATCACGAGATCTTGACCTGAGTAGAAGTTAGATGCCCATCTGACTGAGCCACCCAGGCACCCCATTATATATTTTTAAAGTTTATTTATTTGAGAGAGAAAGGGAAAGAATGTGCGAATAGCAGAGGGGCAGAGAGAGTCGGAGAGAATTGAGCAGGCTCTTTGCTGTTAGCTTGGAGCCCTAGTGGGGCTCAGCCTCATGATCCGTGAGATCATGACCTGAGCTAAAATCAAGAGTTGGATGCTTAACTGACTGAGCCACCCAAGGACCCCAAGATTTAAAAAAAAAAAATGTGTGTGTGTGTGTGTGAGAGAGAGAGAGAGAGACAGACAGACAGACAGACAGAGACAGAGAGACAAAGGATCCAAACCAGGCTCTGCGCTGTCAGTGCAGAGCCCAATGTGGGGCTTGAACTCACAAATTGGGAGATCATGACCTAAGTTGAAATCAGATGGTTAGCTCATTGAGCCACCCAGGCACACCAGATTTTTTTTAAGTAAACTCTGCACCTAACATGGGGCTCAAACTCACAACCCTGAGATCAAGAGTTGCATGTTCCACCTGCTGAGCCAGCCAGGTACCCCTGATTTTTACATTCTTATACTGCTGTCTATCCTCAGCTCTCTCTGCTACCTTCCCAATACAGTTCCATTATGTTTTTTTATTAAACCATTATTTGATATGTTTTTATATTATATATCAGGGTTCAATTAGAAAAACAAACCATTCTTGTTATTTCAAAGAGGATGTTAGATGCTTACAAAACCATTGGAAGATCATGGGAACATAGGTCAGGGAAAGCCACCTTGCAGGAATTCCAAACTGCTACCATTAATAATCTTAGCTATCTTAAACACCAAAGCAGGCAATTTGTAGAATATTGGAAACCTGCAAAACCACACGTCTGTCATTCATTGGAGGCCACATACCTCATTGCTACTAGAAGAGCAATAATGACATATACCTTTCTTACATCTTCTAGGTCTTGAGTGAATGACTCTGTACTGATGGAATTAATTTATTTATAACATGGGGCTCGAACTCCCTACCCTGAGATCAGGAGTTGCATGCTCCTCCAGCTGAGCCATGGGTCCAGTTGACCCATATGTACTATGGAATTTAAACCACAACCCTATTGACGAGGGATTCTGGGAAATGTAGTTCCCAGGTTTTCAGCCTCCCTTTACATCTTCCATGAGCCCAGAAAGGGAATAGAGGTAAATGTAACCTGAAGAAAAAAATTAACATCTAGTATGACTGTGTGTACTATGCTTATACAGTATTTCCTTATATGTTTTCCCTTTGAATATAATAATTATCATTCTTTTTTTAATGTTTATATATCTTTGAGAGAGAGAGAGATACACACACACATAGTGTCAGTGGGGGGGGGGGGCAGAGAGAGGGAGACACAGAATCCGAAGCAGGCTCCAGGCTCCGAGCTGTCAGTACAGAGCCCAACGTGGGGCTTGAACCCATGAACCATGAGATCATAACCTGAGCTGAAGTCGGCCGCTTAACCTACAGAGCCACCCAGGCGCCCCAATAATTATCATTCTTTTCTTTCCTTTTCTTTTTTCTTCCTTCCACTTGATTTATTATCAATTGCTAATTCATCCCTAAACTCTGATGAAAGTAAAAATCTCTTTTCAGTACAGATACATTAGGGGAGCCTCTTTGAGAGGCTTTATGAAAAAGGGTTCATTGGAGGTGGTGCATTTTTTTGGGACTTGCATGTTTCTGCCTGCACATTGGTTGGAAGTTGGACTGGATATAAAATATTATGTTAGAGATGGTATTTCTTTGGAAATTTTAAGCCTTGTTTTGTGGTCTTTTGACTTTCAGTGGTAGACTGTGAAGTTTGATGCTCTTCTGATTCTGGATTTTTTGTATGGGGTTTGTTTTTTCTCTGAAAGATTTGAGGATGTTGTCTTTACCCCAGGTATTCTGAAATACTATGATACATGACTGTGTACCTTGGTGTGACTGTTTAAAAATTCATCATCCTTGGCATTTAGTGGGCCTTTTCAGTCTGAAGCTTATTTCCATTTATCCTGGGAAATTTTCTTGTATTATATTTTTGGTAATGTATTCTTTGATCGTGATTTCTCTCCTTTCTCTTTCTGGGAACCCTTATTTATCCAGATAGTGAAATTCCAACACTCGTCCTCTTAATTTTTTTTTCCCCTCATGAATTTGTCTCCTCCCCCTCCCCCATTCAGTTTTCAGATATTCTGAGATTTTTCTTCTGACTCTTCTGTTGTATTTTTAATATTGTTACTGGCATTTTAAATTTCCAGGAGCTCTTTTTGTTCCAGAATTTTATTATTATTATTTAACGTTTGTTTACTTTTGAGAGTGAGAGAGACAGAGTGTGAGCAGAGGAGGGGCAGAGAGAGAGGAAGACACAGAATCTGAAGCAGGCTCCAGGCTCTGAGTGGTCAGCACAGAACCTTATGTGGGGCTCGAACCCATGAACTGTGAGATCATGACCTGGGGCAAAGGGTGATGCTTAACTGACTTAGCCACTCAGATGCTGCAGACTTTTATATATAAATATTTTCACACATTTTCAGGAATTCTGTTTTGTTTACTTTAATTCCTGTCTTTCTTGTCAAAGATTTTCTTCAAATGTCTGACAATTTTTGGCTCTTTATTTATTTATTTAATATTTTTATTTATTTCTAGGATAGAGAGAGACAGCGTGAGCAGGGGAGGGTCAGAGAGAGAGGGAGTCACAGACTGAAGCAGGCTCCAGGCTCTGAGCTGGCAGGCAGCATAGAGCCCGATGCTGGGCTCGAACCCACGAACCGCGAGACCATGACCTAAGCGAAAGTCGGACGCTTAACCGACTAAGCCACCCAGGCGCCCCTTTTGGCCCTTTATTTTTAAGAATGGGGCACTAAACAGCTCTCAGTGTAAAGCCCTGGTTCATCAAGTGGTAGGCATCACTGGAGGGTGTATTGGCAGCTCATCATTCTCTTGGGAGAGGACTACTCCAGTCTCCTGCCTAGATAGGATAAGTCCAGCACTAGGTGTTTTGGAGCCAAATTGGGGAAGAGAGCTGAGGAGGAGGGTGGGGGTAGGTCTCATCGTTGAGTAGAAGTTAGACTTTCACTTGATCTCCCTCTTTTCAGTGTGGCTCTCCTGCCCTAACTGCTTTAACTGTTACAGGGAGCTGTAACTGCTCCCTTGGTTCAGAGGTTTCTGCCTGGCAGCATGGGCAAGGGAAAGAGGGACCTCTTTTTTTTTGAGAGAGAAGGTGTAAAGGAGTGAGGGGCAGAGAGAGAGAGAGAAGCAAGGGTCACCCAAAGCAGGCCTCGTGTTTTTGTCCAAAGCAGGGTTCGGCTCACCCCAGACGGGGCTCGAACTCATGAATTGTGAGATCATGACGTGAGCTGAAGTCAGATGCTTAACTGACTGCACTACCCAGATGCCCAGAGGGTATCTCTTTCTTATACAGACTTTCAAGCAGTTCTCCTGTTTTAGCCCCTCCAAGGCCCCTTTGTCCAGAGGTACCAGGTGCCTTCAGTTTCTGAGCTTTTTCTGAGATTCTGTGGTGGGAATCTACTTTCTGCTGCAAGTGTTTAACTTTTTCCTTGCTGAATTATTTGTCCTCAGTGCCTGTGCTTTCCAGCTTCCAAAATTTTGTTGACATCTTTCTGCTGTTGCATCCTTTCCCATTTTCTTCTCCCATTTTTTTTTTTTTTAAGTTTATGCCTTAGAAGTAAATTCCTTTCCTGTCATTTTAATGGTGTTTCATGAGGGAACCAGCATATTCATCAACTTTTCCTTGTTGCTTTCCATGCAGACACAATAGTGTTGGTGTAGTTGATTATTAATAACTCTTTCAGAACAATGTTCTTCAGACTTCCCTAATACCAAGGATTACTTAAGGTGCTTGTTAAGTATACAGATCGCCAGATCTCTCTGCTGAAAGATTTTTGACTTTAGTAGGTCTGGATTAGGGCCCAGGAGTGTGTGTGGTGTGTTCTAAACAAATGCCCTAACATGTGTCTTATCTTCCGATGAGTTTGGAAACTTTTAGAAGAGTCTTTTAAACCATTTATTGCTCCCAAGTCTCTGAGGCAAACTCCTTAGGCTCCACCTAGTATTGCTTTTGTATTCAGACTGTGTTTTAGGCTGTCTGGCTTTGGTCTGGATTTCTAAATTAGAATGTGTGTCCTTCATCTGATTAACTCCTCTCTTCTCTGGTTAAATGCTGGCTGATGTTAATAACTTTGGCCTTGTATGACTCCCATTTTTTTAGCCAGCACTTCTAGACCCATTGGTTCCTGGCCTGTGTGGGTGAGGAGGAAATATTAGTTATGAACATTGGGCTACTCTCTGTATCATTTCGCTGTCCAAATCCATGAATCTGTTAATTTTTTTTTGGTGAAGTGGAAGATTGACATAAGGCCTTAAACAGATGTACTAATTATCTGCCTTGGACTAATACAGAATCATTTTTGGAGATGTTAAAGGATGTGATTTGAAGTTTGTCTGTGACTTTGATAAATGAAAGGGCACATTCTCGTCTCCTGTTTGTATTATGGATCCCTAAGGCCTAGAAAGGAAAAATGGTTGTACCATTTACTGCCAACCTGTAAGGCATCTGGGAAATGAGATGTTTGCAGCTTCTCCTTGGTTGCTGTGAATTGCTTGGCAGTCAGGAACAAATAGTAAATATCTTATAATGCAGAGGCCAAGGGTAGGATCCTAGGTCTTAGTTCTTGGAAATCTTGTGGCTGTTATTAGCTAAAATACAGCCTGAGAAAGTCATGTTGGCTCTGGCATCTTAGAGCTGATTTACATCCTCAGATGAACAGCTCCAGAGAAACAGCTCTAATACGTTTTGCAAGCTCCTCTTAAACAATTTTGGTGAATGAAGCCACAAAAATGGTGCTAAATCTAAAGTGTTACTGTCTGCTAGATTATTGATCTCTGGCTATGTTATAAAGCACTACTTTGATCTATTACTGATTTATTGCAGTTGACTGTTTTCTGTATATGTTCTCCCACCTTTCCAATACTTCGGGGTTTTCAGGTTAACAGGATTTTCTCTTCACTTTGAGGGGTGTAGCAGGTTCTGGTGAGGTCATTCCCTGACCTCTGTTTAGGATAATTTTCAGACATTTAATTTACTCTTGATCTGGCATTAGTTAATCTCTAGCCATCTTTTTTTAATGAAGCCATTCTTTGCAGTTGTGGTTATTGAACTGAACACAAGAGTAGACTTCTCATTGATTTGTCATCATTTTAGATGAGAGGACTTGGCTCCTGGGTCGCCCTGTATCTGGGAATAACCTGTGGCACCTAATACATATTACATTAAGTAGTATGTGAATAAGTAGACTTCTGAGTTTAGGATTTTAGGGCTTTAAACAAATCTAGGACAAGAGGAAAGAGTCGTATTAGGGAAAAAGCTGTATCATGGGGATATGTATCTTGTTAGAGAAATTATGTAGACAGGATTTCCTCATACAGTTACTTATCTCTCTTCTGCCTCTTTCCTTTTCTCTTTCAGAGCGGTATACTTCTTGTAACAGTGAAAAGTCATTGATGTCGAGAGTAAAAATCCAGCTTTAGTTGTAGAAGTTGTAGGATTTTCAGTTTAAATATTCACAGTGTGTATGTAATTTTTTTATTACGTGTTACAGATCAATCATATTTGCTGCATAGTTGGATTTCCATGATGGAAAATGCCCGCAGTTGGAAAAACGATTTTTCCCCCCTTCATGGAGTAACCTTGGAGTTTTAATTAATTCTGTCTCTATGCATGATAGAAATCTGTTTCACCAGAGGTTTGACTGAATTGAATTTCTTTCAAAAAAAATTTTTTTTAATGTTTTTTATTTATTTCTGAGAGAGAGAGAGTGAGAGACAGTGTGAGCAGGGGAGGGTCAGAGAGAGAGGGAGACACAGAATCCGAAACAGCCTCCAGGCTCTGAGCTAGCTGTCAGCACAGAGCCTGATGTGGGGCTCGAACCCACAAACCGTGAGATCATGACCTGAGCTGAAGCTGGACATTTAACCACCGGCTGTGCCACCCAGGTGCCCCTGACTGAATTGAATTTCAAGGGGAAGGCAGCACCTTTTCCATTGAGAGAAGAGGGCTGTGGATTATTTTTAAACTGTATAAAGCCTTTTTTCCCTGTTGGTGGGAGGGTGGTAAAATATCTGTGACATGAAAGTTATTCTAGTCTGTTTCCTTGTATTTTAGAGAAACTTTAGTGGAAACCCTCCACTGTATTCTATCCTAGAACGTATGAAGGCGTGTTCATAATTCTGTGTTGACATCAGTTCCCACGTAATTATAGGAACCTGTTGTTCGTTAGTCTCCTGGAGTGGCATGTGAATACTCTTAGGTAGCTCCTGGCACTTCTCCCATGTTGGAGTTCTTTGGTTTGGGAACTGGATGCCATTGTGTTTACCGTGGTAATGAGCTCCTACCTCGCCATACTGTCTGTATTGCTTTTCAGGAGCAAAATGGAAGGGCAGGCAGATTACCATCAGGTGATTTTTAACCCTGGAAAGCTTCCAAGTTAGTATCTAGGTCCCTAGCTCTGCTTAAGAGATCAAGTACAGTCTTTGAGATTAATGAGATAACTGATTGATCTTGTTTACTTTGGGAATGAAACGGCTGGTCTAAACTTCTTCGATATAGACATGTTGGATGGAGAAGGGTACTACCTTTAAGGGATTTGGAGAATGGCCTGTAAGGCCTAGATTTCATCTTCTAGCACTCTTATCTGTATTTTGTTCTAGCTACCCTGGCTTTCTTACTAGTTCTCTGACATGACAAGCTCATTCTCATCTCAGGGACCTTTTACTTGCCGTTTTTAAATTCTTTTTGGAATACTCTTCCTCCAGATGGTCATAGGAGTTGCTGTGCTCCTGAAGAAACTTCTTTGTGGAGAGCTGGCCCCCCTCCCTGCAACCCCATCTAAGAGAACACTCCATATCATACTCCTAGTTTCAGCCTTTCTGATTCTTCCTCTCTCTTTTTTTTAAATTCTTTTTTATCAGTAACTGAGATGGTAGATTATACTTGTTTCCTCATTTATCTCTTCTAGAACATAAGCCTCTAGAACTGGGTTTATCAACCCCAGCATTATTGACATTTTGGGCTAGATGATTCTTTGTTGTAGGGGGCTGTCCTATGCATTATAGAATGTTTTCTATCCACTAGAAGTCAGTAGCACCCCCCCGGCCCCAGTCATGACAGTCAGAAACGTCTGTAGACATTGCCAAATGTCTCCTGAGGGACAAAATCATTCCAGCTTAGAATCATTGTTATAGAACAGTGCTTTGACTCCTATTGAATGCTTTAGAAATATTTACTAAGGGACGTCTGGGTGGCTCAGTTGGTTAAGTGTCTGGCTGTTGATTTCAGCTTAGGTCATGATTTCACGGTTTGTGGGTTCAAACCTCACATTGGGCTCTGTGCTGACAGTGTGGAGCCTGCTTGGGACTCTCTCTCTCTCTCTCTCTCTCTCTCTCTCTCAAAATAAATGAATAAACTTAAAAAATATTTATTGAATGGATCAAGTGATGGGTGCTTAATAAATATCACTGGGTGGTAGGTAGGTGAATTCATGAATGATTGAATTTAGCAAGTTAAAAAAATTTCAGGGGCGCCTGGGTGGCTCAGTCAGTTAAGCGTCCGACTTCTGCTCAGGCATGATCTCACAGTTTGTGGGTTTGAGCCCCGTGTTGGGCTCTGTGCTGACAGCCAGCTCAGAGCCTGGAGCCTGTTTTGGATTCTTTGTCTCTGTTTCTCTCTGACCCTCTCCTTCTCTCTGTCTCTCTATCTCTCTCTCTCTCTCTCAGAAATAAATAAAACATTAAAAATTTTTTTCGAACAACTGAACTACACACAGTCTCGCGTTTCTTTCTTTCCTCTATTTTATTGATATTCATTCTTTTTTCTCTTCCTGGTACATTGTCCATCCTTTACATCTTTTTTCGACCACTCTGACTTGTTTGCTCTTTCAGACAGTGCTACTCTTAAATTTAGTTTTGTTCAGTTCAACACGTTACTGCTGAACACTTTGTGCTGTAAAGTAATAAAAAAAACTATAGAAAGATTCAGTGCTGTCTGTGCTTAAGAGCTCATTGGGTTAGGGGTGCGTGCAACTCTCGATATCAGGGTTTTGGGTTTGAGCCCCATGTTAGGTATGGAGATTACTTACAGATAAAGATCTTTATTTTAAAAAAAGCTCATTGGGTTGAAAGGACATAGATATATGAAATGTTCCTCTAAATTTAATTCTTAGTTCAGAGTAATGTCTACACTGGTACTGATGGGCCAACATAGGTTATTTGAGTCACTAGTTAAGTGCTTATCAGAATGGGGTGAAATTGCTCATGAATTTGGAATCTAGTTTCAACAAAAATCTATATTCACTTTTTTTTTTTTTTTACATTTATTTATATTTTGAGAGAGTGAGACAGAGTGTGAGCGGGGGAGGGTCAGAGAGAGAAGGAGACACAGAATCCGAAACAGGCTCCAGGCTCTGAGCAAGCATCCAGCACAGAGTCTGACGCAGGGCTCGAACCCACGAACCGTGAGATCATGACCTGAGCCAAAGTCGGACGCTCATCCAACTGAGCCATTCAGGCGCCCTTATGTATTCACTTTTTACTTTATTTTTTTTTTTAAGTAGGTTTCATGCCCAGTACAGAGCCCAGTATGGGGCTTGAGCTCAAGACCTGAGCTGAGATCCAAGAGTCAGATGCTTAACCAACTGAGCCACCCAGGCACCCCTACTTTGTACTTATTGTTATTTGTTGCAGTTACCCTTGGTTTCTTGCTATTCTGTTTTGCCTAAAACCTGGTTGGGAAATAATACAAAATGGAGTTCATTTTGAACTTCTATAAATGTTTGTAGGGTTTGTTGTGTGGTTATGAATATTTGATTCATCAATAATATCTGTGTTTGGAAAGTCTTGCCACCTACCTACCTGAGTTATTGGCAAGGTTGTAGTTCCTTCTGGCTCAGATTAAAGTACACCAAACAAAAACTGCATTCTGCAGTATGTGATTTTCTTCGTCTCAGCTGTGCTTTGAACTGTTGGATCAGAAGAATTCCATTGAGGGGAATGTCTAGAACCTTTCCTCTTGAAGACACAACTAACTCTCTTTTCTTCAGATGATCTAGAGACAGAGTAGGCAGAGTATCTTGAAATTTCTCTTTAATCTATCTCTCTGCTTCTTTATACTAAGGAGAGGTTTAATAGGATAGTAAAGAACTGAACATGTTTTAAGAAAGGAGAGAGAAGGGTGCCTTCTGGCTCAGTTGGTAGAGCATGTGACTCTTGATCTTGGGGTCGTGAGTTTGAGCCCCGCGTTGGGCATAGAAAGTACTTAAAAAGAGAGAATTTTCTTATTGACATCTCAAATTCATATATATTTAACTGGTTCTTGTAAAGCAGAAGGTAAGGCTCTTGAGACTTTGCTGAGGGAGGCAGCCAACTTTTTAAGGTCAGTTTTTTCCTTCCCTTGTGGGATTTTGTTGGGTACTTTAGCGCAAAAACTGTAATTTACTAGGTAATCAAAGCTGAGATGAAAGGAGAGTGCTGTTACCTGAGCTCTCTCAGAACACAAGTATGTGGCATTAAGATTTAGAATTAAAAAATCATTTTTCTTTTAAAAATGACTTTAATTGAGACTTGAAGTTCTCTTTTAATGTTTATCCATTTTTTTTGATAGATTGTGAGCAGGAGAGGGGCAGAGATAGAGTGGGACAGAGGATCTGAAGTGGGCTCTGTGCTGACAGGAGCACAGAGCCCGATGGAGGGCTCAAACTTAACAAACAGTGAGATCATAACCTGAGTCAAAGTCAGATGCCCAACTGATTGAGCCACCCAGGTGCCCTGAAACTTGAGTTTTATAATAACAGAATGCCGTTTCAGTAAAGGCCCCAAATGGTAGTAGTAACTAGAATATCTCTGAGATCATTTTAAATATATGAAAATAGCAACAACTAAATTAGATTCTTCACTTATCAAATGTGATTCTTCACTTATCAAATGTGAAAGGTTGATGTCTTTTTTTTTTCTTCCTTAGGGAGAGAGAGAGAATCTTAAGCAGGCTCCACGTCTAACACAGAGCCCAAGCTCAGTGCAGGACTCAATCCCATGATCCTGGGATCATGACCTGAGCTGAGATCAAGAGTTGAGTGCTCAACTGACTGAACCACCCAGGCGACCCTAATTTTTTTTTTTTTTTTTTAAGTAGGCTCCAAACTGAGCATGGAATCCAGTGTGGGGCTTGAACTCACGACCCTGAGATCAAGAACTAAGCTGAGATTAAGAGTTGGACATTAACTGAACCTATCCAGGGCCCCTAATAGCAACTCAGAATTTTTTTTTAAGATCTTATTTTTAAGTAATTATACCCAACATGGGGCTCAAACTTAGAATCTGGAGATCAAGAGTCTCTTGCTCTACTGTTTAAGCCAGCCAGGAGCCCCTTCGATGTCTTTGTACTCAGGAAGTCTCCTGCTCTTAAAATGTAGGAATATGTATTTGGAATGAAACATTAGGAAATTGAATAGAAAAATAGGTTTTGTCTTTTGAGGAACAGAAGAGAGTGCTTTTTAAAAGTGCATTGCTTGAGTTTTATGAAGACTTATCTCTGAATTCTGTGATAGATTTGACATCAGAAAGATTTGAAATAATGCTTTCTGATCTTGATTTAAAAGAAACGGACTCCTGAGGATGTGAACGAAAAGCTTATTCTGTCATGGTTTTTAAGGTAGAAGGGCTTAAGATGGGAATGAGAACTGGTTATGTTGATGAACTGGAGGCAGCCTCACGATATTTCTGAAAATCAAGGACTCTGGAGAACACAGATGGTGAGGTTTGGTAGTTCTCATTTAAAAGATCAGAAAGGAAAGGCTTAAAATTTTGTAGAGAACCCTCTTTTTAGGTTTAGGTTTAGTCTCAGGAATGCTAGTTTTTAAAAATTGCAATAGACAGTGCTTTTAGAAGGGGTGGAATTTGTCCTCTGATTAAAAGTACCTGGTCACAGGGCGCCTGGGTGGCTCAGTCGGTTGAGCGTCTGACTCTTGATTTTGGCTCAGGTCATGATCCCAGGGTCTTGGAATTGAGACCCAAGTGGAGCTTGTTTAAGAGTCTTTCTCTCCCTCTGCCTCTCTCCCCTGCTTGTACATGCACACTCGTACATGCTCTCTTTCTCTAAAAAAATAATATAATAATAATAAAAAATAAAAGTAGTTGGTCACTAAAACTTTTTACTCTGTCACAAAACTTTATGTACTGTTTTTGGTTCACTTGTTTTTAACTAAAAGTTCTCAAAGTAGACCCTCTGCCTTGGATTAGTGATTGCTATTCATCTTAAACTAGTTTGAATAGGCTTTTGGAGATTTTCAGGAGAAGGAATGTTGTATTAATGTAAATTTACTTAAGTTGGGCTGTTCTTGGGAAACCTAGAGAGAGCTGCTTGTATTCTGTTAATAAAATAGAAATTTGTAGTGGGTTAAACTTTCATTGGGGGAAAATAGCAAAAAATTGTTAAACCAAACCAGTTTCTAGTGCAAATATTTTCCATGGTGATTAATGAAATAGCAGATCAGAAGAGCTAGGTTTGAGTCCTAATTCTGCAGTGTACTCCAGAATGATCTTGGGCAGTTGCCCTTAGATCAGTCTTTTGCTCTAATGTGCGTGCATGTAATTGTGCCCGGTCCTGGAGCCCATTAGTGTCTTCACCTGTAAAATGGAAAACAGTGGTATTCTCCCATTGCGTATCATTGTGTAAATGTCAAGAACAGGAGCATGTCTCGCATGCAGTCTTTATGGAGGCAGAAGAAAGGTCGACAAGCACTGCTGGTTGTCAACACAAAAATCTGTCACTTCATGAAGGTGATTTTTTTAATGGATCTATCTTGCAATTGGAGTTTGAATTGAGCCTATTTTAAAAGATGTCTGTAGGGGTGCCTGGGTGGCTTAGTCGGTTAAGCGTCCGACTTTCGCTTAGGTCATGATCTCGCGGTTCGTGGGTTCGGGCCCCGCGTCGGGCTCTGTGCTGACTGCCAGCTCAGAGCCTGGAGCCTGTTTCAGTCTGTGACTCCCTCTCTCTCTCTGACCCTCCCCTGCTCACGCTGTCTCTCTCTATCTCTCCTAGAAATAAATAAAAACATTTAAAAAAATAAAAAAAAAAGATGTCTGTAACTTTGTAATTAATATACGTGGCCTTTTCCAGTGAATTGCTTTATAAAAAAGATTTGCCTTGCCAGAAAAGCACTGTTTTGCCTAATAAACGATGCTCGCTCACTGTAAGGTTTAAGGTTGTTTTTCTAGATCATTTCTTTGTAGCATGTAGGTTGGATCACCTGTGGATATGAAAAGAATTAGAGATTTGTCTGAATCTCTTTTCTAGGTCATTCTAGGAGACCATTTCAGTCATGGCAATGACAAAGGTAGGTAGAACTGGAAACTCGGAAAAGGCAGGAATTGAGGTGACCAGAATTAGTTGAAAATGTTTGTTTCTGAATAGATTATTATTTTTTCTATTATTTTCTGTTAGCTTCTAATTTTTCCTTAACTTTATTTATTTTGAGAAAGGACATTGAGGGGGGAAGGGGAGAGAGAGAATCCTAAGCAGGCTCCACACAGAGCCCAACCTGGGGCTCCATCTCCCAAACCGTGAGATCATGACCTAAGCTGAAATCCAGAGTCAGACACTTAACCCACTGAGCCACCCAGGTGCCCCTGCTAGCTTTTTAAAAGAATGCTTTGGGGGAACTGTCAGAATGAACCCAGAAAATTCCAATAGAAATTTTTTTTCATCTTCATATCTTTGTTTTAAATTTGATGCCCCCCCATTGTAGTTAGATCATGAGGATTTACTATTTTGATCAATTTTTTTAATTAAAAAATTTATTTTAAAGGCAAGCAGGGGAGGGGCAGAGAGAGAGGGAGAGAGAGAATCCCAAGTAGGCTCTGTCTGCTCTGTCAGCACAGAGCCTGATGCAGGACTTGAACCCACAAATTGTGAGATCACAATCTCAGCCAAAACCAAGAGCCAGATGCTTAACTGACTGAGCCACCCAGGTGCCCCTATTTGATTAGTTTTTAAAAATATTTTCCTTTTTTTTATTTTTTAGAGAGAGAGAGTGCAAGTGGGGGAGAGGGGCAGTGGGATAGAGAGAGAATCTCAGGTAGGCTCCATGTTCAGCGTAGAGCCTGGCACGATGCTCCATCTCACGGCCCTGGGATCATGACCCAAGCTGAGATCAAGAGTCAGGTGCTCAACGGACTGAGCTACCCAAGCGCCTCTATTTTAATCACTTTTTAAAGCCTAGTATGTTAGAGCCCTGGCAAAGAAAACTAGACTTAGCTTTGGAACCAGAAATGAGGAGGTGTTTCCCTTGGAGAGCAGTTACCTGCTTAATTCTTGAAGTGAGTTCAGACACCATTCCCCATGGGAACCATCTAGCCAGAGTACTGTCCAGTTCTTTGTGATTCGAGCAAAAAGCTCTGCTGGGCATCCAGCCTATAGTGGCATTACGGGAAGGGTTGGGATTTTGAAGACCTTCACAGTCGTGTTTCTGATCAAATTCTACCCACCTCTAAAGATTCTTGGCTTTTTAGAACCTTTGAAATATTTACTTTTTCTTTTCGTCATTGAGGAAGTGTTTAAATGGTTTTGGAGAGCATTGAGAGAAGTGTTAGGTGGTATCTTTTATTCACAGGGAAATTTTGGTCACCCTTGTAAAGAGTTCAGAACCAAACCTCCTCAGTGGATTGCCATGCTGGTACACATGGTCTCTTGTCTGTGCTAGGGGCTGCTTGTGAAATTTCTTGGGCCCTAATCTAATCACCTTGCTTTTCTGGAAGCAGTTTTTCCATGGATTAATTGGTGAAGTTGATTACCCTGTCTTGATCCTTTCTTGTCATCTGTAAGTTGTGTTCTCAGTACTATTATTTTGCCTTTGATTTGGGGGGAGAGAGGGTCAAGAAGTGGGATTTCCTTGGGACAGTGTTTTGGGGGAGTTTTGCTCTTGAGTTTTGGTTAATATCTTAGGATAAGACAGTTCTCTGGTTTTAATCTTATTTGTAAAATGAGGATCACTTACAGACTGTAATAATTGGGGGACAGCCACATAGTTTTTTTGAGTGTGTGACCTGAGAAGGGGCTAAAGTCTCACATGGTATTTATGCTCTAATCAGATTCCAAGGATGTGACTATACTGGGAGTCAGTAAACCAGCCCATGAGTCAGATCTGGTCCATGGTCTGTTTTTATATGATCTATAAACTAAATGGTTTTTATGTTATTAAAAAGTAAAAATGTAGTTTTAAAATGTAAAAATCAAGAGTGAAAAGATAGGCCACAGACTGGGAGAAAATATTTGCAAAAGATACCTCTGATAAAGGACTGTTACCCAAAACAGACAAAGAACTCTTAAAACTCAACACTAAGAAAACAACCTTATTAAAAACTGTGCAAAAGACCTGGACAGACACCTCACCGGAAAAAATATACAGATGGAAAGTAAGCATATGAAAAGGGGCTTCATTCATGAAAGGGTAACTTCATTCGTACCAGGGAATTGAAAATAAAAGCAGTGAGATAGTGCTGCTACACACTTATCTAAAACACCGACAGCACCAAATGCTGTCAGGGTTGTGGAGCAGCAGGAACTGTCATTCATTGCTGGTGGGAATGCAGAATCATTCACTTGGAAGACATTTAGGCAGTTTGTTATCCAGTGTAGCTCTTAGCATGTGATCTGGCAGTCATACTCAGTGGTATTTACTCAAATGAGCAAAAAATTTATGTCTACAGTAAAACCTGTACAAGTATATTTATTTATAGCAGCTTTATTCATAATTATTAAAACTTGGAAACAACCAAGGTGTCTTTTAGTAGGTGAATGGATAAACAAGCTGTTGTACATGGAGACAATGAAATATTATTCAGCACTAAGAAGAAAGCTATCAAGCTATGAAAATGCATGGAGGAAACTTAAATACATATTATTAATAGAAGCCAATCTGAAAAAGGCTACATATTATATCATTCCAACTATATGACATTCTGGAAAAGGCAAAACTATGGAGACAGTAAAAAAAAGACCAATGGTTAGGGGGAAAGGAGGGATAAATAGGCAGAGCACAGATTTTTAGGGCAACGAAACTATGCTGTATGGTACAGTGGTTTGTAGTTGTCATTATACATTTGTCCGAACACAGAAAAATATATGTCTTTGGGGTCCCTGGGTAGCTCAGTCACTTAAGCGTCTGACTTTGGCTCAGGTCATGATCTCACAGTCTGTGAGTTTGAACTTCACATTGGGCTCTGTGCTGACAGCTCGGAGCCTGGAGCCTGCTTCAGATTCTGTGTCTCCCTCCCTCTCTGTCCCTCCCCCCTCCATTTCAAAAATGAATAAACATTAAAAAAAAGAAAGAAAGTACACATTGACAGGAGTAAGCCCTAATGTTAACTATGGACTTTAGGTGGTAATGAGGTGTCGATTGTATCAGATGGTTCACTGCAGGATGTTGATAACACAGTGTGCGTGGGGGAGGAACGGGGACATATGGGTACTCTCTGTACTGTCTGCTCAATTTTGCTGTGAACATAAAACTACTCTTTTTCTTTAATGTTTATTTTTGAGAGAGACAGAGTGCAAGTGGCGGAGGGGCAGAGAGCAAGAGGGAGACACAGAATCTGAAGCAGACTCCAGGCTCCGAGCTGTCAGCACAGAGCCTGATGCAGTGCTTGAACTCATGAGCCATGAAATTGTGACCTGAACAGAAGTCGGACGCTTTTAACTGACTGAGCCGCTCAGGTGCCCCTAAAACTACTCTTAAAATTTATTAAAAATTTTTTGTCAAGATAAAGTCAAAGAATAAAATGTGACAGAGACCATATGTGCCCTATAAAGCCGAAAATATTAACATTTCTTTCCTGACCTTTTACGGAAAAAAATTACCAAGCACTAGACTATATCACAGAAGAACTAGAAGAGGAGGTGCTTAGTTTCTCTCTGGTGTCATGCCCGGTCCCGTAAGTCTCCTGAGTACTCTGTGTCTCTGATGGCAGAGTTGTTCTTAAGAATTTCCATTTCATTTGCAGGTATATGAGTGACCCAAAGCTGCAAATTAAAACGGAGAGAAAGCAGTGCCAACCGCGAGCAGGGCAAGGATGCCAATTCCTCCCCCTCCACTGCCCCCTGGTCCTCCTCCACCTCCCACTTTTAATCAGGTACGTACTGTTTCCACCTGGCTATCTCAAAACCTTCAAGGATACTTAGGGCTTCCTGGTGTAAGACAGAGTACTCAAAGACTCGTGGCATAGAAGGATGGAGACCAAGTGAATGAAATCTGTCCTCATTAACTAGTTCTGATTCCTAAATGGTTCTCTTAAGACCGTAATGGCTTATCTTGTTTTCTGATTCAGTGTAAATGGAGATTTGGACAAGTGGCATCAGAATAGGAACTAGTCTTTTGCCCCAAAACTATTCTACAAACATTTCTCTGGCATTGTTGAGAAAAAGGGTGGCAACTCCTAGTGGTTGTTTCTTGCTACTGTTTCATCTCCTTTTCTTCTACTCCAAACCAGTTCGTCCTAAGGCCAAGTTCATTAAGTTTACTACACCATCAAAAAAGAAAGGAGTTTCTGGAAAATATTAACAAGAAGACTTAAAGGTTTGATAGCAGTAGGAAAAAAAGCAGTGTGGCTTCTGAACTGAAGAGGCAACCACTTTTACTATATGTGGATTGTGATATCTGGTGTTATATAAGAAAGAAGCAACTTGGGTGCTTTATCTCATTTATTTATGTACTTACTTTCTTTAGATTTTTAAGTAATTTTTACACCCAACGTAGGGCTAGAACTCAAAACCCCAAGATCAAGAGTTTCATGTTCTACCAACTGAGCCAGCCACGTGCCTCTGCTTTATCTCATTTTTGTAAAATTTCAAAGCAATAGTAACTTGAGGAAATGAATATCTTGGGGGGGGGGGGTATGTGTGTGTGTGTGTTGTGTGTGTGTCACAGATGAGAAATAGTGCCCTAAAGTGTCGGTGTATGTGTGTCTTAGGTATTTAACAGATGAGAGGTAGTGCCCTAAAGAGGAAAAGTGACTTCTGTAGCTAATTTATTTTAGAAGCAGGACTAGAGTTCACATCTGCCTACTTGTTATTTTCTGTAAGTTCTGGTTTTCAGACATTTTGTTTGAGGATATGTATGAACCCTCTTTCTGGATGAAATTTTATGTGGAAGCCCAATAAGTGAAATGGATAAAAGCAGAGCTGCTCTGGTCTTAGTGGAATTCGAGGACCCAAAGTATATCTTTGGATTTGTTTAACTTCTTGGGTTACTTCCCTGCATCATGGTATCTTAGTCATTTACTCAGTAGCCTTTTGTTGGGGGCGTACTTCGTGTCATAGACTTGGCTTGCTATACGACTTAGAAAATCCAGATAATTTGGGGCGCCTGGGTGGCTTAGTCGGTTAGGCGCCCGACTTTCGCTTAGGTCATGATCTCGCGGTTCGTGGGTTCGAGCCCCGCGTCGGGCTCTGTGCTGACTGCCAGCTCAGAGCCTGGAGCCTGTTTCGGTCTGTGACTCCCTCTCTCTCTGGCCCTCCCCTGCTCACGCTGTCTCTCTCTCTCTCTCCTAGAAATAAATAAAAAAAACATTTAAAGAAAAAAAAAAAAGAAAATCCAGATAATTTTACTCTGTACTTCTTTCTGTATTGCTTGACTCTTTCCCAATAAGATTTATTTAAAAAAATTTTTTTTAATGTTTTTATTTCTAAGAGAGAGAGAGACAGCGTGAACAGGGGAAGGTCAGAGAGAGAGGGAGACACAGAATCCGAAACAGGCTCCAGGCTCTGAGCTAGCTGTCAGCACAGAGCCCGATGCGGGGCTCGAACCCACGAACCGTGAGATCATGACCTGAGCTGAAGTCAGATGCTTAACCGACTGAGCCACTCAGGTGCCCCTGAGATTTATTTATATAATTGGAAGAGAGGGAAAACATGCAGATAAGAAAAAAAAGCAAATAAAAGTAATCTGTAATACAATTGCCCAGAAAGGACAATTTCTGTCTTCAAAGGCTCCCAGCACAGTGGGTGAGACAGACAAGTGAGCAGGCAAATTCCATGCTTCGTAGAGATAAATGAATCCACAAAGAAGCAGGCCTCACCTACCGGCTCTGGAGGGAATGTAGGGAGTCAGAGAAGGCTTCTAGCCAGGAGGTGAAACTTGAGTGGAGTCTTAACAGTTGAATAGCATTTAGCCAGAAAGTGAAGAGTGAGGGCAGGCACTTGGTATTGAGGAAGTAGAACAGAAGGGTGCTGATGTGTGCGAAAGCCAGGATTGGATCATTGCTGGAGGGCGTGGTGGGAAATGAAGCTGGAGGCACTGGCTGAGGGTTTGGATTTTTTTTTACCAGGCAGTGACGGGGGGTGGGGGGGCCGGGGCGGGTCGGGTGTAGTGTATTTTCAGCAGCAGGAGTCACCTGACTCGGTGTGTTAGAAAAGTGTGGACAGTAGGTTGGATTGAGACTGGAGGCAGAAAATCTAGAGTTTGCACTAAAGAGTGAGGATGGAAGGGATGAAGATGAGAGACACTTAGAAAGTAAAATCTTTTTTTTTTTTTTTTTAAGTTTATCTTGAGACAGAGAGAGCATGTTTGCACAGGTGCATTTGTAGGGGGCGGGGGAGAGAGAGGAGGAGAGAGAGAATCCCAAGCAGGCTGTTGCGGTGCTTGAACTCACTAACTGTGAGATGATGACCTGAGCCGAAATTGAGTTGGATGCTTAACCATCTGAGCCAGCCAGATGGCCCTAGAAAGTAAAATCTTAAAGAGTTGGTGACAGATGTAAGACTGAGGAAGAGGAAGGAATTTGGAACGACTCTAGTTTGGGGGGCTGAACGATGATGTTGTTTACAAAGAGAAACAGGTTTGTGGAGGAGGATATGAACTCAGTTTTGGATATGTTTAGTAACGTTTTAATTTTCTGTTTACAAACGTTATGAGTCAAGAGATTTATGAACTATGACTGGGATGCCTGGCCAGCTCACTCAGTAGAGCATGGGACTCTTGATCTTGGGGTTGTGAGTTTGAGCCCCACAGTGGGCATAGGATTTATTTTTAAAAAGAAAGGAATTGGGGCCCCTCGGTAGCTCAGTTGGTTGAGTGACTCCTGATTTCAGCTCAGGTCATGATCCTTGGGTCAGGGGGTCAAGTCCCATATTGGGCTCTGAGTTGACAGTGCGGAATGTGCTTGGGAATTTCTCCCCCTCTCTCTGCCCCTTCCCTCTTTTCTTTCTCTCTCTCAAAATAAACAAACATTTAAAAAAGACATTAACTATGGATAAATATAAAGTATAAAGGATTATGCTTAATCCAATGATTCATAATAGTTTTGTGTGTATCCCTCCCTCCCTCCCTCCCCTTCCTCCCTTTTATCTTCTACTTTTTTATTTTTTATTTATTTTTTATTTTTTTATGTTTTATTTATTTCTAGGAGAGAGAGAGAGACAGCATGAGCAGGGGAGGGTCAGAGAGAGAGGGAGATACAGACTCTGAAATAGGCTCCAGGCTCTGAGCTGGCAGTCAGCACAGAGCCCAATGCGGGGCTCGAACCCACGAACCACGAGATCATGACCTAAGCGAAAGTCGGACGCTTAACCGACTAAGCCACCCAGGCGCCCCTATCTTCTACTTTTTTAAAGAGGAGGCTGTGCTATATATACATACTGGTTTGCTTCATTTTCTTATCCCTTCCCCCACGCTGCTATGGGTACTGAGTTCTAATCTGTTCTTACTCATTAATATATTGTGAATGGCTTCTCACATCATTAAATGGTTAGTGATATCATTAAAAAAATTTTTTTATGGGGGCGCCTGGGTGGCTTAGTCGGTTAAGCATCCGACTTTCGCTTAGGTCATGATCTCGCGGTTCGTGGGCTCGAGCCCCGCGTCGGGCTCTGTGCTGACTGCCAGCTCAGAGCCTGGAGCCTGTTTCAGTCTGTGACTCCCTCTCTCTCTGACCCTCCCCTGCTCACGCTGTCTCTCTCTCCTAGAAATAAATAAATAAATAAATAAATAAATAAAATTTTATGGTACTAAAAATGTGGAAAAAATTAAGAGAATGCTGATAAAAATAGAAGATGTTAAACTATCAATGATTAAGCTTTGTTATTAGTATTTTATGTCTTACATATTTATGATAGGAAAACTAGAAAATTCAAATATAGAGAAGTATTACCCCAAATTAACTTTTGTTAGTATCTGTGTATATCCTTCTGCAAATGTTCTATATATATGTACCTTGAAATTTAGCTACTGCTTTTATTGAGTTCTTTTTATATACCAGGCACTGTGCTAACCTCTTTTTTTTTTCTAAAAAGAAAAATGTTAATTTCTTTTTTAAAAATTTTAATGTTTGTTTTTTTGAGGGGGGATGGATGTGAGGGAGGGGTAGAGAGAGAGGGAGACACAGAACCTGAAGCAGGCTCCAGGCTTCGAGCTGCCAGCACAGAGCCCGATGTGGGGCTCGAACCTATGAACCACGAGATCATGACCTAAGCTGAAGTTGGGCTCTTAACCGACTGAACCATCCAGGTGCCCCAAAAAGTGTTATTTTATTTAATTTTCAAAACTACCCTATGAGATAAGTTCTATTATTCCTGTTCTGTAGAAGAGAAAATGAATCTGAAATCCTCTTAAGTATGTGGTTTTATAATGTTTTTTACTTGACTATGTCACACGTTTACTGTTGTGTAAAGATATTACCACATCTTTGAGAACTTAACTGGCATTCCCTCTGTGCTTATGCCATTAGTGTTCCTTTATTGAACGTTTAGATTATTTTCAGTTTTATTCTATTATAAACTTTTTTGCTATTATTATCATCTTTGTATACTTCTCTAGTTTCTTTTGTAAGTTTTCATTTGTTTTGAGAGAGAGAGAGCGCACGTGTGCGCGCACCAGTAGGGAAGGGTGGAAAGAGGGGGAAAGAGAACCCCAAATAAGTTCCATGTTGCTAGCACAGAGCCCAACATGGGGCTTGAACCCATGAAGCTATGAGATCCTGACGAGCCAAAATCAAGAGTTGAATGCTTGGGGGCGCCTGGGTGGCTCAGTCGGTTAAGCGTCTAACTTCGGCTCAGGTCATGATCTCACGGTTCGTGGGTTCGAGCCCCGCATTGGGCTCTGTGCTGACAGCTAGCTCAGAGCCTGGATCCTGTTTCGGATTCTGTGTCTCCCTCTCTCTCTGACCTTCCCCAGCACGCTGTCTCTCTCTCTCAGAAATAAATAAAAACATTTAAAAAAGTAATAAAAAAAATTAAAAAAAGAAAATAATTAAAAAAAAAAAAAGAGTTGGATGCTTAAACGACTGAGCCACCCAGGTGCCCCTCTGCTTTTCTTAAAGTTAATTCCTGGAGATAGAATTCTTGTGGTAGTCTTTTTAAAGATGTTTGATACATAAACTGCTTTCTAGAAAGATCATACTAATCCATCTCACTCCAGGTGATAGAAGAGAGTACCCGTTTCCCTGAACCGTTACGACCACCATAAGACAGTTACTTACTCTTTACAGTTTTGTGAGCATCCCCAGTGTGTCAGGCTCTGTATGTACGGCAGTGACCAGTGGACCCCGCCTTCCTGCAGCTAGCAGTCTCCTGTTAGAATTTTAAGTTTTACCAATTTCATTGGTAAATGATGATACTGTGTTTTAGCCTGAAAAAAATTTTTTGTAGTTGAATTTTTTTTCATATTTGCTGGCTCTGTGTTTTCTTTTACAAAATTCATGTCCTTTGCTTATTATGCTGTTGATTTATAAGTCCTCTTTATGTTAATGCTCTGTAGATTTAGGACATTACCTTTATGTGTTACAGATGATTTTTCCTTCCAGTATATAATCTGCTTATTATATTCCTACATGAATAAAAGTCTTTTAATCTTTCCCTGTATTTTAGTTGTCATATCCTTCCTCTTATGTATTTTTCCATATAGTATTTCTGTGATTTTTTTTTTACATTTACAGTAATTTTTTTTTTAATGTTTATTTTTGAGAGAGCGAGAGAGAGACAGAATACAAGTGGGAGAGGGACAGAGAGAAGAGGGAGGCAAAGAATTGGAAGCAGGCTGCAGGCTCTGAGCTATCAGCATAGAGCCCGACATGAGGCTCGAACTCCTAAACTGTGGGATCATGACCCAAGCCAAAGTTGGACGCTCAACTGACTGAGCCACCCAGGGCCCCTATATTTACATTTTATAACTCAGCTAGAATTTGAGAAAAAGCTGTGAGGTAGGAGATTTAACTTTATTACTTTTCCCAAATTAACCAGTTATTATCAGTAGCTTATATTTAATAATCTGTGCTTTCTGCACTGCTGACACACACTTTTATTATTTCTTACACAGACCTAGGTTTGTTTATGGACTTTGCGTTTTGTTCCACCTGTCTAGCTGTCTGTCCCTGTGCTCCTGTTGTAGTCGGTCCTAGCTTTGGGTGGCACAAGTCCCATTTTCTTAGTTTTTTTTCATATGCTTAACCTTCCAGATGGATTTTAGAAGCCTTTTTTAAATGGTTTCCAAAAAATTCTGTTGTGTGGTTAATTTTAAAAGCTGTACATTTAAAAATTGTGTAAGGAACATGGTATGATGTGTTACATTTTAGGCATGTGTGGGATATTCATTTGGAGATGTCCTGTGGACATTGACACACATGGGTATGAAGCACAGGACCAGGAGTGGCGATGAGATAGAAAGATTTGAGATTCTTTGGCTTGTCATTGGTATTCAAACCATGGGACTGGAGGAGCTTGTTTGGGGAGGTTTAGATGGAGGCTGAGGATAGGGCTCTGAAATGGCATTTAAGAGGTAGGTGGAAGATGAAGAATTCATAAAGAAATATATAGGGGGCACCTGGGTGGCTTAGTCGGTTAAGTGTCCGACTTCGGCTCAGGTCATGATCTCGTGGTTCATGAGTTCCAGTCCTGCATCAAGCTCTGTGCTGACAGCTCGGAGCCTGGAGCCTGCTTCAGATTCTGTGTCTCCCTTGCTCTCTGCTCCTCCCCCATGCACACTCTGTTTCTCTCTCAAAAATAAATAAACATTAAGCATTTTTAAAAATAAAAGGAATATGTTGAAAGAGACCATAGGGAAAGTGGGAAAGGCATGGGCTTTACACAGTCAGACAAGCTCTGCATTTTCTAACCATAGGACATTAACTTCTCTAAACCTTCACTTCCTCATTTTTGGAATAGGAATAATATGGTCTATCTTATAGTATTGTTTAGAAGATAAAGTAAAAGGGGAGCAATAAGGTCTGTTAGTTGATAGAAGATAGGCATTTTAGAGTCACTGTCTGGGTTTGGATCCTTGCTTTACTGTGTGCTGGGTGCATGGCCTCAGGGAACTATTCAACTATTCACACTTTCCAAATGGGTAATGATAATAATACCTACTTCATAGAAATTTTTCAAGATTTAATGAAGTAACAGAAGTAACATGCTTAACTTGAGGCATAGTAGGGACCCAGTCAGGGTTTGCATTGACACCTCTAAAGTGTCTAACACACAAGCCCAGCACACAGGTACTCGGCGAGTATTAGTGTAGGCCTCCTTTCAGAAGCTTCTGAATAGGAAGGAGATCTCACCCTTCACAGAAGGCACAACTGGAGAAGGACTGAGAAGAATGAGAGCATGCATTGGTACTGATATTTGGTGCAGGGTCTTATTAGGTTAGAGGGGCATTAATGAAATCCAGTTTGGCTTAAGGTATTTATCCCAACCTTGTGGTAAAGGGAACTATTTAGGATGAATAGTTCTATTTTACCCTCTTCCTCCAGGCAAACACAGAGCAGCCCAAGCTGAGTAGAGATGAGCAGCGGGGTCGAGGTGCCCTCTTACAGGATATCTGCAAAGGGACCAAGCTGAAGAAGGTGACCAACATTAACGATCGGAGTGCTCCCATCCTTGAGAGTGAGTCTAAGCTTCATTATTCCTAGTGAGCCATCAGGGTCCCAGGATCAACTTGGAGACTTGGCTGACCTGTCATTTTTATTGTTGGGCCTTGAGTGGGAGAGTTTTGTCCTTTAGGAGCGTTTTCTTTGAATGTTCTTTGGCTGTCTTTGTATCTGTTTATTTGAATACCTTAGAAATTTCTTTTTTTACCTTTGGGAAGCGTTCTCTGGGGTAAGATTGTCTTCTGCTGTAACTAGTGTTTGTTAGGGTACACCGTTGGCTGTTCTCTGAGGAGACCACCATATTACTAAAAACCACTAAGCTGAAGCCATCAATGATTCTGTAATTGTCACAGGTGTTCATTCAGATAGGTCTCCGGAGAGTTGCTCACACCTGGGTCCCTGAGTCATTGGCCCCCTTTCCCTCTGAGCCTGTCTTTATCCTGGTTTTCCCCCTGCCTTTCCTAAATAAGGGAAGTTTAGCTCCTTTTTCCTTTTGTTCTTTCTCATTCATCACAGTGAGGCTGTGGATCTGAGAGGCCTAGGGTTTTTTTTTTTTTAATGCAAAGGTAAAAAGCAAGATTGGTTTGTTTGCAAATGAAAGCCCAAATAGGGGAGGGGTTTCTCCTCAGGATTGACTTGGTCAGCAGGTTGGAGCACGTGAAGTGAAAACTCTAATGGTGTGCTTTCCAGAACCCAAAGGAAGCAGTGGTGGTTATGGCTCTGGAGCAGTTGCCCTGCAGCCCAAGGGAGGTCTCTTCCAAGGGGGAGTGCCGAAGCTCCGACCTGTGGGAGCCAAGGATGGTTCAGGTATCTGACCAGTGCTTTCTTAGGGTATTTCCCAAGTGCAGTAATTTCTAATTAGTCCTGAGTGGGTTAAGGCATGTGGTAGAGATGGGAGGAAGAAGTGGGAGCAGGGGAGGGGTTACAGAGTAGAATCAAGCCAAAGCTGAGGGATTAAATGAAAATGTGTTCAACTTGTATCAGCAGTATTTGTTAGTGGGCCCTGAGCCTGAAACGAGATTAAAACCCAGAACTATACAGGCATTTACCCTGCTACCATGCAGGTTGCACTGAGGAGGCCGGGTGAAGGATATACTGACCAACATGCATGTTTCTTGTATTTGTAGAGAACCTAGCTGGTAAGTCAGCCCTACAAGTCCCCAGTTCTCGAGCTGCTGCCCCAAGGCCACCGGTGTCTACAGCCAGCGGGCGCCCTCAAGATGATACAGACAGCTGCCGAGCCTCGCTCCCAGAACTGCCCCGGATGCAGAGACCCTCGTTACCGGACCTCTCTCGGCCTAATACCACCAGCAGTACAGGCATGAAGCACAGCAGCTCTGCCCCTCCTCCGCCACCCCCGGGGCGGCGTGCCAATGCTCCCCCCACGCCTCTGCCTATGCACAGCAACAAAGCCCCAGCCTACAACAGAGAGAAGCCCTTGCCACCCACACCTGGACAGAGGCTGCACCCTGGTCGCGAGGGACCTCCTGCTCCGCCCTCGGTCAAACCACCTCCTTCCCCTGTGAATATCAGAACGGGACCAAGTGGCCAGTCTCTGGCTCCTCCTCCGCCTTACCGCCAGCCTCCTGGGGTCCCCAATGGACCCTCCAGTCCCACTAACGAGTCAGCCCCTGAGCTGCCACAGAGACACAATTCTTTGCATAGGAAGACACCAGGGCCTGTCAGAGGCCTAGCGCCTCCCCCACCCACCTCAGCTTCTCCCTCACTACAGAGTAATAGGCCACCTCCCCCAGCCCGGGACCCTCCCAGTCGGGGAGCAGGTAAGTGCCTGGAAGCACCTTTTTTTTCTATCAGACAGAGAATGGAGTTTCTCTTCTCACCCGTTTCTCCAAAGCTCTCCTTCAGCAATTGAAGAGAAAAAGAATTCACTTACTCATTCAGCACGTTTACTTCTTGCTTTTTTATATGTCAGACTCTGTTAGGGAAACAGCTATCAATAGAAAGGACAGATTCCTGTTCTCTGGACAGTCAAGTAAATAAATGAGTAAAAAAAAAAAAATACAAAGCAGAAAAGGAGGGGAATAGGATCTACTGGGGTGGAGGCTGGTGGTGATACTTTTATTGCGGGGGTGGGGTGGGAGTATGAAGTGACAGTCTGGCAAAGACCTAAAGACAGTAAGTGAAGCAGTTATCTGGGAGAATAGCTCTTGCAAGCATGGGGAACAGCACATGCAAAGGACCTGAGTGTGGGGACAGCAGCGAGGCCACTGTGGCAGGACTAGAAGGAGTGAGGGGAAGCGCGCGCCACAGCACGTGGAGATCAGGAAGCTAGCTTTCCTCGAGAGAACACTGTAGGGCTTTGTCACGACGGGGATTTACTTGGTGAGCTGCAGAACCACTGGAACCATTGGAACAAAGGAGAAGCATTGCTTCAACTTTTATTCATTTTTTATTAAAAATGTTTAAGTGTTTTGTTTATTTTTGAGAGAGACAGGGAGAGAAAGCGGGGGGGGGGGGGGGGGGGGGGGGGGGGGGGGGGGGGGGGGGGGGGGGGGGGGGGGGGGGGGGGAGGCAGAGAGAAGGAGACAGAATCCAAAGCAGGCTTCATGCTGTCAGCACAGAGCTTGATGTGGGGCTCGAACTCACAAAATATGAGATTATGACCTGAGCTAAAGTCATGAGTTGGGGATGCTTAACCCACTGAGCTACCCAGGCACCCTGTTGCTTTAGCTTTGAAAAGGATGACAGACTCTTGTGTTGAAAATGAACTACAGGAGGACAGAGGTGGCAAAGGAGACTGCTTAGGAGGCTGTGGCGATAGACTGAGCAGATAGGATCACAGGAGGTTTGGAGGAAGAAGACAGGTGTTCACTTTTGGACAAGTCAAGTCTGAGATGTCTGTTAGCCAAACACCAATTCATTATTTTCTCTTGGGTGTCTGTCAGACTTTGAAGTTCAGGGGAGGGATCTGGGCTAGAGAAGTTTGGATGATGTTATAAACCACATGCTGGGGGAGCTCACCAGGGGAGCCAATCTAGATAGAGAAGAGGTTGAGGCTTGAGGCCTGGGGCCCTCCTATATTATAGGTCACAGAGATGTATAGTAGCAAGCAGAGGAAGCTGAGGAAGAGCCTCTAGTGAGGAAGAAAGAAAACCAAGAGAATGCTGCGAGGATGCCAGGATGGAGTGATCAGCTGTGTCCGGGGCTGAAAATAGAATGTCATTGATGTTAGCAACATGGAGTCATTGGGGGGGACCCGCAAACAACATGATACCCTTTGGAGTAGTTTCGGTAGAATGGTGGAGGATGAGGGTGAAAGTCTAATCGGGATATTGGGAACTCAGGAATCGGAGGAAAGGGATTGGAGATAGCAATGTGGAAATCTCCCTTTGCTTAAAGGGGAGTGGGGGTGCAGATGAATGGATGCTGGAGGAGGATATGAGATTGAAGGTTCAGACCCCTCCTCCCCATGATGCAGTAGAAAGGGGGGACGTTTCTTGAGTAATGTCCTGGAGAAGGCTAAAAGGAATGGAATGTGATCCATAGGTAAGGGATGGGCCTTAGATAGGAACACTGTTCTTCCATGGTATCCCCTGGAAGGAAGGCAGAATGCATAGGCATAGAAGCAAGTGGGTAGATGGGTGTAGTGATAAGAGCATGCGTAATTTCTTCTGGTTTGTTTCTTACTGGTGAAATGGAAAGCAAGGATATCTGCTGTGAATGAGGGGAGGGGAGGAGAGAGAGGGCATGAGTGGTCGTCGAGGAGTGTGGGAGAGTGAAGTATATTGGGATAACCAGCAGCATGAAAGGCCCACCCAAGATTGGGGCCATACGCTCAAAGTGAGATGAGCACAGTGTGTGTCCACCTGTGCATTTGCAGGTGCTGAGTGGGGCAGGTGGTATTTAAGCAGGGTTGGCTTTTTTAGGCATGTGTGTCACTAAGGGAGAGTAGGGCAAAGAAGCTAAGGGTTTAGGTCAGGGACTGATTGTAACAGTGGACCATGGGCCTAAACTGGGTGAGCAGGAGATTGAGGAACTCTAGAAAAAGTAGAAGAGGTTGTGTAATCTTTTAACAAAATAGCATGACTGAAAGTAGAGTAAGGGAGATCATGAAGCTCTCTGGAGCCTTCCTAGAACCAGGAATTTTGGCTCCCGTGTCCTCTTGTAGCATTGGACTTTGAGCCACACCCTTCACAAATGGCTTTTGGGCCATTATTTTATTGTTGTTATTATTATTATTTTTAGAGAGAGTGTACGCATGAGCCAGGGAGAGGGGCAGGAGAGAGAGGGAATCTTAAGCAGACTCCACTTCCATCATAGAGCCCAACTTGGGGCTCGAACTCACCCTGGTATGACCTGAGCCGAAATCAAAAGTTGGACACTCAACCAACTGAGCCACCAAGGTGCCCTGGCTTTTGAGCTTTTAAACAATCAGTACTTGTTGATAATAGATCGTTGATGAAGAAATTAAGTCATCAAGAGGCACGTATAACCTGTGCTGCTGGTTGGAGAGGTACATAGAGATTTGTACTCTAGGAGCTGGCAGTCCAGTGTAAGCAGTCATGTAGTATCTGGTACGTTCCTGATTCCGTATATCCCTGGTCTAAGCCACAAGAATCCTTGTCCTAAGGTGGCCTTGGGTTGTACAAAGCTTAGGTTAAAAAAACTTTTTTTAACTTAGGGATTTTTAAAAAATGACCCTTAAAAAAAAAAAAAAAAAATGACCCTTTATATAAGCAGAGCCCCTGTCTGTCTAACCCCATCGAGAAACAGAAGTGGGGAAAAAATGTAATTTCTGTGGATTGAACTGAGTAGTTTTATTTTTTTTTCTTAATTTGATTCAATTCAGTTAATTTAACTAAGCTGTAGGCCTAACGTGGGGCTTGAACTCACTACCCTGAGATCAAGAGTCACATGCTCTACTGATTTGAGGCAGCCATGTGCCCTAAACCGAATAGTTTTAAATGTCTGCACACTTCTTGCTTCCCACTTGTCAGTTCTTTCTTTGGGGTTTCTTTAGAAGAATGTGAAGTTATGAGCTTTGTTCTTCTGTCACTTAGCCATCACTAACTTTGAGGCCTCAGCCAGCTTTCCTTTTTTTTTTCTGCCAAATTTTAATTAATTTGTTTGTTTGTTTATTTTGAGAGAGAGAACCAGAGAGAGGAAGCATGAGTTGGAGAAGGACAGAAAGAGAGAAAATCCCAAGCAGGCTCCCCACTGTCAGCGCAGAGCCCAGTGCGGGCAAATAAACATCTAAAAAATAAGTGAGGGGAGGCACCTACCTGAGTGGCTCAGTTGGTTAAGCATCCAACTTCTTCTCAGGTCATGATCCTATGGTTCATGAGTTCAAGCCTTATGTCAGGCTTTGTGCTGACAGCTCAGAGCCTGGAGCCTGCTTCAGATTCTGTGATTCCCTCTTTCTCTGTCCCTCCCCTCCTCATTTTTGCACACTCTTTTCTCTCTCTCAAAAATAGATATTAAAAACTTTCATATAAAAAATAAATAGGGGCACCTAGGTGGCTCAGTTGGCTCAGGTCATGATCTTGTGGTTTGTAAGTTGGAGCCCTGCTCTGGGTGAGCTCAAGCCCACTTCAGGTGAGCCCCACTTCCCTCCCTCTCTCTCTCTCTCCCTTTGTCTCTACCCTCTCTCTCTCCATTTCTTTCTCCTCCTCTCTGCCCCCATGGGATCCTCTCTCTCTTTCTCTGCCCCTTCTCTCTGCCCCTTGCTTACTTGTGCTCCCACTCAATATATTAAATAAATTCAGAGTAGTTAATATGTAATGTAATGTTGGTTTCAGGAGTAGAATTTAGTGATTGGTCACTTACGTAAAACATCCAGTGCTCAGCATAAGAAGTACCCTCCTTAATACCACCCATCACCCATGTAGCCCATCCCCCCCACCTTCCTCCATCAACCCTCAGTGTGTTCTTTATCATTAAGTGTCTTTTAGGAGGGCGCCTGGGTGGCTCAGTAGGTTTAGCATCCAACTTCAGCTCAGGTCATGATGTCTCAGTTCATTGGTTTGAGCCCTGCATTGGGCTCTGTGTGGACAGTCAGAGCCTGGAGCCTGCTTAGGATTCTGTGTCTTTTTCTCTCTCTGTCCTCCCCGGCTCATTCTCTCTCTCTCTCTCTCTCTCTCTCAAAAATAAATAAAAACGGTAAAAAATTTTCTTAGTAAAAAAATAATTTAAAAGTCTCTTATGGTTTTATTCCCTCTTCCCCCATCCTTCCCATATGTTCATCTGTGTTGTTTTCTAAATTCCACACATGAGTGAAATCATACGATATTTTGTCTTTCTCTGAATGACTTACTTGGTTTAACATAATACACTCTAGCTCCATTCATGTTGTTGCGGATGTCAAGATTTCATTCCATTTGATGTCTGAGTAATACTCGTGTGTGTGTGTGTGTGTGTGTGTGTGTGTGTGTGTGTGTTCACTCATCAGCCAATGGACATTTGGGCTGCTTCCATATCTTGGCTATTGTAAATAATGGTGCTGTAAATCCCTCTTTGAATTTGTATTCCTTGGGTAAATACCCAGTAGTGTGATTATTGGATCATAGGGTAGTTCCGTTTTTAACTTTTTGAGGAACCTCCATACTGTTTTTCAGAGTGGCTGCACCAGTTTGCATTGCCACCAACAGTGTAAGAGGGTTCCCCTTTCTCTGTATCCTCACCAACATCTGTTGTTTCCTTTGATGTTAATTTTAGCCATTCTGACAGGTGTAAGGTGGTATCGTTGTGGTTTTGATTGTATTTCCCTGATGATGTTGACTATCTTTTCATGTGTCTGTTAGCCATCTGGATGTCTTCTTTGGAAAAATATCTATCCATGCCTTCTGCCTGTATCTTAACTGGATTGTTCTTTGGGTGTTGAATTTGTTAAATTCTTTATAGATTTTGGGGTTTTGTTGTTTTTTTAATTTTTTAAAAATGTTTACTTCTGAGAGAGAGAGGGAGACAGCGTGAGCAGGGGAGGGTCAGAGAGATTGGGAGACAGGATCTGAAACAGGTCCAGGCTCTGAGCTGTCAGCACAGAGCCCGACCCGGGGCTCGAACCCACGAACCATGAGATAATGATCTGAGCTGAAGTCGGATGTTTAACCCACTGAGCCACCCAAGTGCCCCAGTTCTTTATAGATTTTGGATACTAACCCTTGATCAGATATGTCATTTGTAAATATCTTCTCCTATTCCATAGGCTGCCTTTTAGTTTTGTTGATTGTTTCCTTCTCTGTACAGAAGCTTTTTATCTTGATGAGGTCCCAGTAGTTCATTTTTGCTTCTGTTTACCTTGCCTCTGGCAACTTGTCTAGGAAAAAGTAGCTCCAGCTAAGGTCAAAGAGGTTGCTGCCTATGTTTTCCTCTAGGATTTTGATGGTTTCTTTTCTCACATTTAGGCTCTTTTCATCCATCTTTTCATCCATTTTGAATTTATTTTTGTGTGTGGTGTAAGAAAGTGGTCCAGTTTCATTCTTCTGCATGCCAGTAACCTGAGTAGCAGTTTTTAGAGTGATAACACTGAGCAAAAATGGAGATACCTTAATCAGTCATGTCAGTATTGGCTCTTTGTTGTGTGACATTGGGCAGATCGCTCTGATTCTCTGGGTTTGTTTCCTCTTGTGTTCACAGTACCTTCAGAGGTGGTTGTAAATAAAAGTATGTATGAAAGTGCTTTGTAAACGGTAGTATGCTGATGACTGTTAGTGGTTTTCTGCAAGGATTTCCAGGTGGTTCATGGATTTATATCTGTTACTCAATCATATTATGACAGTATTATGTGATATATGTGATAATGTAGTTTTGTTTCTATATGAATTATTTACATTTGAAAAAGCATGGAGTCGGGGCGCCTGGGTGGCTTAGTCGGTTAAGCGTCCGACTTTAGCTTAGGTCATGATCTCACGGTTTGTGGGTTCGAGCCCCACGTCGGGCTCTGTGCTGACTGCCAGCTCAGAGCCTGGAGCCTGTTTCAGAGTCTGTGACTCCCTCTCTCTCTGACCCTCCCCTGCTCACGCTGTCTCTCACTCTCTCTCTCTCTCCTAGAAATAAATAAAA